>NC_040078.1:21148407-21178407 GCF_003369695.1 Bos indicus x Bos taurus
TGCACGGTAGTCCCGGTGCGTAAATGGCGGCGGGGAGGGGCTGCGATGTCGCTGATCAACCAGGATGGCAGCTTTCGGGTGGAAGGTTCCAGACCTGACTGGAATGAACTGTGTTTTATTCAGGCTCTCTATCATTCCGAATATTAATTGATCTTGTCCCAGTTTATTATGATTTTATTCAGAGTTTCTCGCTCCTAAGTCTCCGCTGGGCACGCAAAGCCGCTGTTCGGCCAAGATTTGAACCTTGACTCCTGGAAATCGCGTCCTCTGGTCCCAAGCTCAGCCCGAAAGAGGAGCGGGAGTCGCGGATTCCGGCGTCTGAGGAGACCCCAGGTCCCTGACCCACGGCCGCCCGGCCAGGCTGCTCCGGGGCCGAAGGCGCGACGAGCCGCTCGGAGTCCGCACCCCCGGCCGGGCCCCCTTCGTCCTGCCGGGACTCTGCTCCACCGAGAAGACGCCCCACTTGTGTCCTCTACTGCTCGGGAGAAAAATATGGATGAGGCCCGTGATGGACTTGAAAAGCCAGTGAAAGTGCTCCCTTCGCGGTGCTGAGGAGCATCTCTCTGATGCTTGTATTTTGGAACTTTCAGCGGTTACAAAGGACTCAATGACGCAGCTGTCTTTGGAGGACGGGAAAAGAAAGGTGTGAGGCCGGCGAAAAGATCCGAGGAAGGGCAAGGGCAGGAGAGAAGAGAGGATGAGCCAGAAGGGAGAAAGGGACTGGAAGGGAGAGGAGCGGGCGGGTACCGCGGCGGGGACGGTCGCTGAGTTGGGGCGACCAGAGCGAGCGCCTCACTCTGGAGCAGTTCCCACCCTTTACTGACGCGTCCGGGAACCCGGTTCACCCTCAATCGCAAAGCTGCTGGCCTGGCATTTGTCCTGGCCAAGTTTCCTTCGCGGGTTCCGTGCGGAGCCGGTGAGGTGGCTGTGCAGAGTCTGCAGGTGAGTGGAAGTCCTGGCGGCTGCTTTGGGGATGACTGGCGGGCAGGGAACCGCACACACTCCACTTTTCCCCTTTGCAGGCCGGTCTGCAGGGCCTGGGGTGGGAAACTGGAAACCGGAGCGTCAGTATTTATTTAGAGATAAGGAGATAAATAGCCAAACAGTTGGTTACCTGAACCGAAAGTGTTTATTCTTGGAAAAAAAAGAAATGTGGGATGGGATCAGGGTCCACTTTCTCCCATAACAAGTTTTGGGGCATATGTAATTGACTTTCTCCCTCTCTCTCTCTCTCTCTCTCTCTGTGTGTATATATATATATATATATATATATATATATATATATATAACTGTATATAATATATATGTACATATATTACTGCATATAATGTATACCTATCTATTATATGAGTAAAACTCACTGCTTGTGTGTCCAACTTAAATTTTTATGTAATTATATGTGCCAAGCTTTTAAAATTTTGGTCTAGTACCATGTGTAGGAATGTTTTCCACTGTAAAACCGTAAAAAAAAAAAAAAAAAAGGATGGGGGGGCATTCTCGAAGCAAGCAATTGGACCATTAGTCCCCCTTTGATGAGCTGATCACATGAGGTGGTAAACAAACTGGCAGATCCTCTCAGCCCAGGAGGTCACTGCTTTCGTCTCTCTAGGAAGGTTCACAGTCACTGAAAAGTGTCAGTAACAAATAAAATCACACCCAATCTTTATGCAGTGTTGCTCCCAAAATGCAAGAGCTTACACCCAGTGAAGACATGCAAAGCGCCAAGTGCCCAGGCATGGTCTACAAGTTTTAAGTGGGTTTACTCACTTAATCCTTTCAAAAGGCTTGCATCATGTCATCATCCTCATTTCACATATGAGGAACCTGAGACATAGAAAGGTTAAGTAACTTGTCAAGTCAGTCAGTGAGTGGGATTTGAAAGCAGGAATTTGAACTGAAGCCTTCCTGGCTCCACAGGATATCCTACCAAAGAGGAACACAAACCGTAAAGATGCTTGACAAGAAATTTAAGTCCGTATATTTCTTTTGAAAAAACACCCAAGAGGAGTCACGTAACAGGCATTCAGTTCAGTTGCTCAGTCGTGTCCAACAGGCTTCCCCGTCCATCGCCAACTCCCGGAGCTTGCTCAAACTCAAGTCCATCCAGCCAGTGACGCCATCCAACCATCTCGTCCTCTGTCGTCCCCTTCTCCTCCTGCCTTCGATCTTTCCCAGCGACAGGGGCTTTTCCAGCGAGTCAGTTCTTCGCATCAGGTGGGCAAAGTATTGGAGCTTCCACTTCAGCATCAGTCCTTCCGAAGAATATTTGGGGCTGATTTCCTTTACGATTGACTGGTTGGGTCTCCTTGCAGTCCAAGGGACTCTCAAGAGTCTTCTCCAACACCACCGTTCAAAAGCTTCAGTTCTTCGGCACTCTGCTTTCTTGATGGTCCAACTCTCACATCCATACACGACTACTGGAAAAACCATAGCTTTGACTAGACAGACCTTTGTTGGCCACTGCTGAGTGTTCCAAATTTGCCGGAATAATGAGTGTAGCACTTTCACGGCATCATCTTTTAGGATTTGAAATAGCTCAGCTGGAATTCCATCACCTCCACTAGCTTTGTTCGTAGTGATGCTTCCTAAGGCCCACTTGACTACACACTCCAGGATGTCCGGCTCTAGGTCAGTGATCACACCATCGTGGTTATCTGGGTCATGAAGATCTCTTTTGTATAGTTCTTCTGTGTATTCTTGCCACCTCTTCTTAATATCTTCTGCTCCTGTTAGGCCCATACCGTTTCTGTGCTTAATTGTGTCCATCCATGCATGAAATGTTCCCTTGGTAGCTCTAATTTTCTTGAAGAGATCTCTAGTCTTTCCCTGAGGAAGGCGTTCTTATCTCTCCTTGCTATTCTTTGGAACTCTGCATTCAGATGGGTATATCTTTCCTTTTCTCCTTTGCCTTTCGCTTCCTTTCTTTTCTCAGCTATTTGTAAGGCCTCCTCAGACAACCATTTTGCCTTTTTGCATTTCTTTTTCTTGGCGATGGTTTTGATCACTGCCTCCTGTACAGTGTTACGAACCTCCGCCCACAGTTCTTCAGGCACTCTGTCTAAATATATGTATGTAAGAAAATAAGCTGCCACCCGTAGTCCCGACCCCGGAATTAACTACTGTTATTCTAAGTTTTGGCAAAACATATATATGCTTAGTTTATAAAATTAAAATGATGCAGAAAATACAAATATGTAAAATTTTGAGACATGTTAAATTCAAAAATAACTTCTGTTAAGGTAGTTACATATTGACGGAGTCATTTCGGTATATCAACAGAGAGGAAAAAAATACATCGCAGCTCAGTTGGTAAAGAATCTGCCCGCAATGCAGGACACCTGGGTTTGATTCCTGGGTCGGGACGATCCCCTGGAGAAGGAAATGGCAACCCTCTCCAGTATTCTTGCCTGGAGAATCCCATGGACAGAGGAGCCTGGCAGGCTACAGTCCATGGGGTCACAAGAGTCGGACACGACTTAGTGACTAAACCACCACCATACTTTTATAAAATAGAGCTCTTATAGATTCTATTTTTAAGCATTCAACTTAATAGTGCATAAATTTCATGGAAGAAAAATAAAGAAAAATGAAGAAATTGTTGAACTTTCAATTAAATTGTTTATACGAGAGATGCCTTTCTGAAAGGATTCCCTAAGGCTAATAATAATAATTTAATTAAGACATTAAATTTGGGAATGATTCTTCTCATTACTTTTAAAAATCAAACGTCTTAAGGTATACTTTGAAAATAATACAACGCATCCATTTCAAGTTTGATGACTTTTGACAAACGAACGTACCCATGGAACCACTATCCTGTTCAAGGAAAAAGAATATCTCCAGAACTCCAGACTGTCCTCTGTGCCCCTTTGCAGTCAGTCCCCCTGCGGCTCCCTGACGCAGGTCATCAGTGATCTCGGTCCTGTCTCTGCGGATCGATTTTTCAGTTCTCGAAATTCACATAAGTGGAACCACAGAGTATGTTCTTTTTCCCTCACTCAGCATGATGCGTTTGAGAGTAATCCAGACTGTTGCCATGTATCAGGTATTTGTACCACTTTAGCGAGGAGTACTATTCCTTTGAGTGAATATGTCACAATCCTATATATCTATGCACCTCATGATGGACATTTGAAATGTTTTCAATTTGGGGACTATTACGAACAAAGCTGCTACAAGCAAGTCCCTTTTGTGGGCTTATGCTTTACAAATTCCATTTACATTTTTAAAATTCTTTAATACAAATTTACTTTGAATGGATGTTACATTCACAAAGACAATTTATTGCAGAGTTACAAGTTCATCTTTGATTGTTTCCTATCAGGACATAATCCATTCAAAGTAATATAAGCCACAGGTGTATTTTTGATTATCCCATTTAATCTACACAAGAACTTTATGAAGTACTTTATGACTATTACTTTCATATGACACTTGCAAAATTGGCCTAGCAAATGGGAGTCGGCCCAAGGTCAAACCGGAAGGCCAGTGGTGGCAACATGACTGAAAAGGAGGCCCCCCCACCCCTGGCACCCCCCAGAAGCTGCGTTCCTAACTGCAGACCCACCCCCAATGTCTTCCCAATAACCTCGGTGTGTCTGACAGGCCTGGAAACCAATATCCAAGCCGGTCCTCCTCACGGTATTATTTACTGATCGGCTTCTTTGGGTCAGAAACTCCTCCATCAGGGGTCCAGAGCCTAACAGCGTGCACAACCTTGAGGGTGAGGAAATCTGTTAAAAACTCCTAAAACCGGTTTTCTCATCGGTTCAGTTCAGTCGCTCATTCGTGTCCGACTCTTTGCGACCCCATGAATCGCAGCACGCCAGGCCTCCCTGTCCATCACCATCTCCCGGAGTTCACTCAAACTCACGTCCATCGAGTCGGTGATGCCATCCAGCCATCTCATCCTCTGTCGTCCCCTTCTCCTCCTGCCCCCAATCCCTCCCAGCATCAGAGTCTTTTCCAACGAGTCAACTCTTCGCATGAGGTGGCCAAAGTACTGGCGTTTCAGCTTTAGCATCATTCCTTCCAAAGAACACCCAGGGCTGATCTCCTTCAGAATGGACTGGTTGGATCTCCTTGCAGTCCAAGGGACTCTCAAGAGTCTTCTCCAACACCACAGTTCAAAAAGCATCAATTCTTCAGCGCATCAGTAAGCCACTAAAAATTAACCTTGGTCTTGGTGCAGATATTTCATATTTGAGCAAGGAAATCTCCCGCTGTTGGGGAGATAGAGTAGGATGTTCTACTTTCACTTTCAATGACCTAGATCCTCGATCTGCATCCTGTGTGCTTTTTGGTTAGTTTTCTTTGCATCACCCCACTCCCAGCACCTCCTCCGATCTCAGAGGCTTCTTGGGGCTGAGCGGATGGACGCGTGCTGTCCCCGAGGCAGCCACGAGAGGGAGGACAGCCCTTCCCGCCATGGTCCTGCCTTTTCTGTTTGGCCCAGTGGTTTCTATTTGCCAGCAGGACTTTGTGAATCAGAAGTGAGCACAACACATCCTGAGAAAGGGGTTGTCGAATAGCCCACAAAACTGCCGACAACTCGGCCTGGGGTTTTCTTCTAATCTGTAGTTCAATGTTTTCACATAGGAAGAAAAGGAAAACTACTTTTGACCGAAAGAAAAGAACAAAACAAAACAAAAAAAAAAACGTTAGGTGCGATTTCTACTGCCATTTAAGAAGGGATGTTAAGGAGGTTTCCTAGTTTGCCGACTACTGAAGCATGTCAGGTACACAGTTGAGGCTGAAACAGAGGTACGGCTTTCTGACTGGGAAAGTAACAGGAGAAGGCCTAGAGAGAAAAGGCGGGGGGGGGGGGGGCGGGGGGGGGTGAAGAAAGAACTGGATCCAGAAATGCGAAGAGGCCGCTTGGGGTGGGAAGGGGTGGTATCTAAGCACTATCTCCAGCGTGCAAATAAGCAAGGCAGCTGACCACGCAAGACATGAAGCCTCCGAAAACAGGACACGGGTGGGAAGACAGCTAGCAGCAGACATGAAGCCTCCGAAACCAGGACACTGGTGGGAAAACAGCTAGCAGCAGACTCGCACAAGACCGGCAGACTTCGAGAAGCCGGCCACGCGGCGCCTCCTGATTTCGTGGGCCTAGCCCAGAAAACGGACCTCTCTGGCTGTATCTCGCGCCTCAGGAAAGTCTCTCGACAAGCGAAAAGACGGTCCTGGTACTCTTTATTGAGCAACCACATTCAACAACACTCCTAAGGTTACAACTACAGACCACTGTTACCTGCTTTTAGCCACAAAGAATAAACCAGGGGAAAGCGCGAACGCAGTCCCCCACTACCACAAATTATGCAGTCGAGTTTCCCACATTTGGGGAAATCGCAGGGGTCAGCACATCCGGAGTGCAATGGATAAGCCTCGCCCTGGGAAAACCACCTTCGTGATCATGGTATCTCCCCTGCCAGGTAAGTATGAGTTGCCCGCCTGCCGCCCCACCGCAACCTCAGACGCCCTGCACTGTACACACACGCTCACTTTCCTCCCCGCATCCCCGACCCTTCTTGGACCTTCCACACAGCGCACCCACGCACTTTCAAGCAGAAACTCCTCAGTTCTCTCCCACGCCACGGGAGACCATCGTGTTTCAGCACCAGATGACGGCCCAGCAGCCCCTGCGCTCGGATATCTACATACGACACGCCCCGTCCGTGACGTCACAGGAACCCGCGCTTCCCTCCAGCCCACGCCCCGCCCTAGTCCCCGCCTCCCTCCTCCCACGCCTTCCGGCCCGGCCGGGCCGGCTGGCCCCCTCTGGGGGAAGCGACGTCCGCCTCCTGCTCCTGTTCTCCCACCCGCTACGTGTTGGGACCCGGCGCACTCGGCTGCCTGCCTAACTTTTTGTCCTGCCCAGCCCCGGTCTGGCGGTCGGCTGAAGCCTGTGCACCTTTTTTCAAATAACGGCGTTCAATGGGGAGAACGGAACATTTAGCAGTCCAGGGGAAACCGGTTCCTTTCAAATCCAGTTGTCTTTGTGATGTAATATTGTGTGTATGTCTAGTAAAACGCACTAAGCGTCGCGACTGGCCGTGAACTTCTGTTTCTTCAGAATTCAATGTCACTGATTGAGAATTTCACTTATGTTTAGTTCAAACATTTTTTATTAGTATTCCTAAATACCTTAGTTTATTTAGTAATTGATGTCTCAGTATCTTATTTTTTTGAAACTACCTAATTAATTTACTTCCATCAGTTAAGTCTCAGCACAACTCTAGGACTTTACCAAATATCTGGAAAGGTCATTTGAAGTAGACATCTCTAAAATATAATTTTTTTTAAGAGCTTACCCAAAGCTCTTATCTCATTTACATTTACTTTAAGCTTTCATCATATCAAGTTATTTTCCTCGCAAAAGATATAATAGGGTCTTACTTATTGAACCTAGGTACAATAAAGTTCAAAATTGGGAAAGGAGTATGTCAAGGCTGTAAAATATTGTCTCCCTGCTTATTTAACTTATATGCAGAGTACATCATGCAAAGTGCCAGGCTGGATGCCTCACAAGATGGAGTCAAGATTGCCCAGAGAAACATCAACAACCTCAGATATGCAGATGATACCACTCTGATGGCAGAAAGCAAAGAGGAACTAAAGAGCCTCTTGATGAGGATGAAAGAGGATAGTGACAAAACTGGCTTAAAAACAACTTTTTTTTTTAACATTCAAAAAACTAAGATCGTGGCATCTGGTCCCATCACTTCATGGCAAATAGATGGGGAAAAAGTGGAAACCATGGCAGATTTTATTTTCTTGTGCTCCAAAATCACTGCGGACGGTGACTGAGAGCCAGAAGAACCGACGGTTTCGATTTGTGGGTGCTGGGTAAGACTCTTGAGAGTCCTCTGGACAGCAAGGAAATCCAACCAGTCAATCCTAAAGGAAATCAACTCTGAGATTAACAAAACTATGCAGATGACAACACCCTCATGGCAGAAAGCGACGAAGAACTGAAGAGCCGCTTGATGACAGTGAAAGAGGAGGGTGAAAAAGTTGGCTTAAAACTCAACGTTCAGAAAACTAAGATCGTGGCATCTGGTCCCATCACTTCATGGCAAATAGAGGGGAAACAGTGGAAACAGTGACAGACTTTATTTGGCGGGGGCGGGGCGGGGCTCCAAAACCACTGCAGATGGTGACTGCAGCCATGACATTAAAAGACGCTTGCTCCTTGGAAGAAAAGCTATGAGCAACCTAGACCGCATGTTAAAAAGCGGAGACAGTACTTGCCAACAAAGGTCCGTCTAGTCAAAAGCTATGGTTTTTCCAGTAGTCGTGTTCCATACATGTGAGAGCTGGACCATCAGGAAAGCTGAGCGCCAAAGAAACGATGCTTTTGAACTGTGGTGTTGGAGGAGACTCTTGAGAGTCCCTTGGACTGCAAGGAGATCCAACCAGTCCATCCTAAAGGAGGTCAGTCCTGGGTGTTCACTGGAAGGACTGGTGCTGAAGCTGAAGCTCCAATACTTTGGCCACCTAATGCGAAGAACTGACTCGCTGGAAAAGCCCCTGACGCTGGGAAAGATTGAAGGCAGGAGGAGAAGGGGACGGCAGAGGACAAAATGGTTGGATGGCATCACCGACTCAATGGACATGAGTTTGAGTAAACTCCCGGAGTTGGCGATGGACAGGGAGGCCTGGTGTGCTACAGTCCATGGGGCTGCAAAGAGTCGGACACGACTGAGTGACTGAACTAACAAAAATATACACACTCAAGTAGAACGAACTTTAATGCTGACATTAACAAAAATATAGGCTCAATTATAACGGCTTCTTTGCAGGGGCAACCTCCTCTCCCCTGTCAGGTCAACAGTTAAGGAAGCCCTCCCAAAGTTAACCTGGTTCCTTCCCTATCTAGGCCCTTTAACGGCTATTGTTATTCTCCTTTTTAGCCCTTGTTTAACACTGTTGTGGAATCCGGAGTCGCAAAACACACCTCAGGGGACACTCAAGACAGTGGAGTACAGTTTATTACGCCAGGGGGTCCAAGGGCAATCAGTTCCCAGCAAGGACCCTGATGTTTCTGAGAGGCCCAGTTTTATACCCCCCACTGCGTGACTGGTTACATGGTAGCCACCTCTTTGTTGTGTGTGATTGAGTTTTACAACAAGTAGGTGTTAGGAGAACAAACAATTAAGGTTAAAGGGGGGGGAACAATGGTTATACCTCAAGGGGGCGGGGGGTGTCTCCATGGTTAATCTAACAGGGGCAGCCTGACCTCGACTACAATCTCTGTTTGTCATCTGTAGGGAGGGAAGTCTCCAGGAGACCTGGTTTTCACTAGCAACGGTTTCCTCACAGGCACAGTTCACATCCAGTCTTTGAGATGGATAACAGGCTTCAAGATGAAGTAAGTCTCTCTTGCTTTCCTCACACTGGTCCAAACATTCCTCCCTTTTGATGCTCATCTTATCTTTAATGAGGGGCATCAGTCATGGGTAAATATTGCACACGGGGACTATGTAACTGCGGCAGTGAAGAAGGAATTCATAGGGCCTGGACTCCATCTTAGGCCTGTTCGTGCTGATCATGCTCGGCCACCTTTCCAGTGGACTCTGAACTCTGTGTTTAGTGCCTATGAAAACAACAACAGAAGGATAAGGCCCCCTCCAGACAGGGGAACCTTGAAGATCGTATCTAGGTTACTCATCGCCTAAGAGAAAACATACACTAGTCACCCCTTCCTCCAGACAGGCCATAAATTTTTCTGTATCTATCGGAGTGTAACCTCAGGTTTATTGATTATTGGCTAATTGTTTGACTGTTTGAGCACATAGCATAGCACGTGAATGATGGGGTTATTGGGATTGTATTTTCCTTGGTTTATGTAAGTCTCAAGGAATTTGGAGTGGTGGGTACAGACACGAACACATGGGGTATAATAAAAGATTTTCACAAATGCTGGTCAGGGTCCTTGGCTAAGAGGAGACTCTGCCTTGGGCCCGCCGGTGCAGTAAACTGCACTCCACTCTCTGCATTGTCCTTCTGAGTGAGTTTGTTTCCCGGAACGCGTGGCTACAACAGCAGGACTGTCAGTCCGGAGGTTACACATCAAGTTATACACTGGAGAATACAAGGCCCCCAAATTAATAATACAGTGATTAACAAAATAATTACTTAAAGATTCTCCACCAATCAACTTTGATCCAAGAAAATACCGACGCCTAAAAAGGAGGATTATCTTTAGACATAGCTTTTACCCAGTTTTTCATGTCGTCTAGAATGGCTGATATATTGCCAGATAAATCAGGGATATATGGAACCACAGTCAATTTAAATTATAGCACGTGTCCCTCCTTGGGCGGTATAAGTATGTTTAAAGCCATCCGATTTTGAATCACTGCCTTTCATTTGTATTCGTTCTTCATTTAAAGCTTGGATTGCCTTTGCGGTGTCCAGGAGGGCCTGTTTCGTGAAGTTAGTTAGAGCTTTTATTTTAATCATCACAGACCTTGCCCATCCTGCATGTAAATAAGGGAAATTTACTGGGGCTTGTTGTAAGGATGGCTTAATATTTCCATGAGCAAAGGCAAATGCTAATAGCCTTGTGTGCAGATGGAAGCTACCAATGTGCCAAGAATAACCCGTCTCTCAAGGAGACTGCGCCTCCCAGAATACAATTATAAGGGACCCTAGAGTTAAAAGGTTTAATTTAAGCATCTAGAAGTAGACTTCACGACCCAGAGGGATGGTATGGGAGGGAGGAGGGAGGAGGGTTCAGGATGGGGAACACATGTATACCTGTGGTGGAGTCATGTTGATATATGGCAAAACCAATACAATATTGTAAAGTTAAAAAATAAAATTTAAAAAATATGCGACAGCAAAAAAAAAAGAAATTAAAAAAATAAAGTGGAAAAAAATTAAAAAATAAATAAATAAAAATAGAAGTAGACTTCACTGAGGTAAATCCATGCCGAGGATACAGATATTTGCTGATGATGGTATGTACTTTTATGGGATGAGTAGAAACTTACCCCACCAAGACTGAAAAAGCAAATGAAGTGGCCTGATTCTTGCTGAGAGGCATTATTTCTAGGTTTGGGTTTCCTCTGAGTATAGAATCAGATAATGAGCCCACATTTGTGGCTGAATTACTCCAACTGGTCTGCAAAGCAGTAAATATTAAGTGGAAACTATATACAGCATATAGACCACAAAACTCAAGAATGGTTGAGAGAATGAACCGGACCATCAAGGTGACTTTGGCAAAATGGGTGTAAGAAACTGGCACCCCCCTGGATTGACTTGTTGCCATTAGTGTTAAAGAGGATCAGCATGACCCACCACCCACCCCTACCCCACCCCCTGCCTCTGCCGCCCTGGTTGCACAGGTATTCCCCCTATGAGATAATGTTCGGGAGGCCTCCCTACTTATTTGGGAAGTAAAGGGAAATTCATTACAAAGAGGAGGGATGGAGGTGTTGCGGTGTTGAGGTCCCTTAATGGACTGGAACCTGGTGGTCCGGAGTCGACCGATAAGAAAGTAAAGGTGAGAGAAAGAGACTGATATTCCTTGGTTTATGCAGAAAGCCAATAAAGTCACTGGCACGGGACTTGCTCTGTTCACGGAGGCCTCAGGCACCCTCTTGATGGGGTGAAGGCACAGAGCGCCTTCTCGAGAGGGTCTTAGAAGCCTGGGCAGGAAAGCGAACTCAGAAAGCCTCTGTGCTCCAGGGGATCAGCCTGAAAAAGAGAGAGAGAGGGAGAGAGGGGAGAGAGAGAGAGAGAGACACGGGGACCAAAGCTCTGATAGAGCAAAGGTGTTTTATTCAACATTGTGTAGGTATTTATACTGTCTTACAGAATAGCTATTTTCAGCAGAGATAAAATCAAAACTTACAAGTTATCAAGGAAAGATGAGGTCATCCATATGAAAGAGAGAGGGTTGTAAATAATCACTTTTACCATATGGTTCATAAGAAGGAAGAGGGTACTTATCACCGTATAGAAAAACTAATGAAGGAAATGCCTGGATTCCTCAGCACCCCCAGGAGAGGCTTGCCTCTCTTCTTAATTCCTGAATATTCAGGAACAAATAAGGAACAGAGAATTCGTGACAGATCCAAAACAGCACACTGGAAGCCTCCTGTTAAATGCTTCCTGATATTGGGGCAACTGGAACAGCTGAGGAAGGTAATCCATGACATTACCCCTTTTGTTCAAAAAGAAAGAATTCCCTTTTCTTTAGGTACTACTGTACACCCATACTCACCAGGAGACTTAGTATGGGTAAAGGATGGGAATCGGCAGACATTATCCCCCACCTGGAAAGGGCCATATGCTATTGTGCTAACCACTCCCACTGCAGTTCAAGTTGCGGGGATTACTCCCTAGATTCACCACTCCCGGCTCAAGACAGCAGCAGAGGAAAAGGGACCTTCCTTCCTGACCTGAAGGAACCATTGAAGACCCGTTTCGTTTTCCATCAGCGACCACAGAGTCAGGATGGAGCTGCTGTGAATAATTCTGCTGTTCCTGATTGGCACGACTACCCTACCGGGACTGCAAACTCAGGATAATGTGTTCCTGTCCTGGACCCACTCGTATACAAACTTCCATAATCCTTCTAACTGTTAGGTTTGTGGAGCCATGCCTTTGTCAATAATAGACGGACTTCCTTGGTGGGTGTCTCTCCTATGCGGAAGGGACTTTAGCTCCCTTTGCTCATTTCTGAGACAGCAACAAGAGGTGTTTGCTTCCTTGGTAACTCACAACCTGTTGCTTCTTACTTGGTGTAACCTGGACTTTAACCAAATTGATCAAGGCCATAGGGTAACATTTGAGGTAAATGCAAGCCTTACAAAAGTAACCAAAGACTATACCTTTTAGTTAAAAAAATAAAAAGAATGAGAACTCAATGGCCAGTAAGAAGGGCCAATCCATTAGGTAATTTGAACAATTTTACCACAAATGGGATGAATATTTTTGGATGACCCCAGAAAACGTTCAACCTATCGTCCCTGCCCCATCTGTTCGGAACAAAGGGAATAAGAAGTTCGGTTTGGTGACCACCCCATGGATCCAAAAGAATTAAAATATGTGGGATACTTGTCCTCTGAGCAATGTGAACAAATATTCAGTTCAGTTCAGTTCAGTCGCTCAGTTGTGTCCGACTCTTTGCGACCCCATGAATCGCAGCACGCCAGGCCTCCCTGTCCATCACCATCTCCCGGAGTTCACTCAGACTCACGTCCATCGAGTCGCTGATGCCATCCAGCCATCTCATCCTCTGTTGTCCCCTTCTCCTCCTGCCTCCAATCCCTCCCAGCATCAGGGTCTTTTCCAATGAGTCAAATCTTCACATGAGGTGGCCAAAGTATTGGAGTTTCAGCCTCAGCATCAGTCCTTCCAATGAACACCCAGGACTGGTCTCCTTTAGGATGGACTGGTTGGATCTCCTTGCAGTCCAAGGGACTCGCAAGTGTCGTCTCCAGCACCACAGTTCAAAAGCATCAATTCTTTGGCGCTCAGCTTTCTTCACAGTCCAACTCTCACATCCATACATGACCACTGGAAAAACCATAGCCTTGACTAGACGGAACTTTGTTGGCAAAATAATGTCTCTGCTTTTGAATATGCTATCTAGGTTGGTCATAACTTTTCTCCCAAGGAGTAAACGTCTTTTAGTTTCATGGCTGCAATCACCATCTGCAGTGATTTTGGAGCCCCCCCCAAAAATAAAGTCTGACACTGTTTCCACTGTTTCCCCATCTATTTCCCATGAAGTGATGGGACCAGATGCCATGATCTTCATTTTCTGAATGTTGAGCTTTAAGCCAACTTTTTCCACTCTCCTCTTTCACTTTCAAGAGGCTTTTTAGTTCCTCTTCACATTCTGCCATAAGGGTGGTGTCATCTGCATATCTGAGGTTATTGATATTTCTCCCGGCAATCTTGAATCCAGCTTGTGCCTCTTCCACTATATAATCATAAGGGATTTGATTTAGGTCATACCTGAATGGTCTAGTGTTTTTCCCAACTTTCTTCAATTTAAGTCTGAATTTGGCAATAAGGAGTTCATGATCTGAGCCACAGTCAGCTCCCAGTCTTGTTTTTGCTGACTGTATAGAACTTCTCCATCCTTGGCTGCAAAGAATATAATCAATCTGATTTCGGTGTTGACCATCTGGTGATGCCCATGTGTAGAGTCTTCTCTTGTGTTGTTGGAAGAGGATGTTTGCTATTAGCAGTGCATTCTCTTGGCAAAACTCTATTAGCCTTTGCCCTGCTTCATTCCGTACTCCAAGGCCAAATTTGCCTGTTACTCCAGGTGTTTCTTGACTTCCTACTATTGTTGTAGCCACGCGTTCCGGGAAACAAACTCACTCAGAAGGACAATGCGGATAGTGGAGTGCAGTTTACTGCACCGGCGGGCCCAAGGCAGAGTCTCCTCTTAGCCAAGGACCCTGACCAGCATTTGTGAAAATCTTTTATTATACCCCATGTGTTCGTGTCTGAACCCACCACTCCAAATTCCTTGAGACTTACATAAACCAAGGAAAATACAATCCCAATAACCCCATCATTCACGTGCTATGTGCTCATGTGCTCAAACAGTCAAACAATTAGCCAATAATCAATAAACCTGAGGTTACACTCTGAAAGATAAAGAAAAATTTATGGCCTGTCTGGAGGAAGGGGTGACTAGTGTATGTTTCCTCTTAGGCGATGAGTAACCTAGATACGCTCTTCAAGGTTCCCCTGTCTGGAGGGGGTCTTATCCTTCTGTTGTTGTGTTCATAGGCACTAAACACAGAGTTCAGAGTCCACTGGAAAGGTGGCCGAGCATGATCAGCATGAACAGGCCTAAGATGGAGTCCAGGCCCTATGAATTCCTTCTTCATTCCCCTCTCTTGATGCTCTTAACTCATATTATGAACATCATTCCTAGGGATATATTGCACCCTGGCTCTCCGACCGCCAATTTGAGAGAATGACATCAACCTTCGGGTTACAGAGTTCATAATACATTGTAAAATTCAGGGACCACAAAGCAGAACTATCAAGACAACTATAACAGTGTTAAATATAGTTTTCCACCAATCAGCCTTCACCCAACAAGGTAGGACCAAAGTCCAGAAAGGAATGTTTTCATTTGACATTGCTTTTACCTGGTTTTTCATGTCATCTAAAGCAGTCGATACATTGCCAGATAAGTCAGGAATGTATACACAACATTCAACCTTAATTAGAGCACAAGTCCCTCCTTGAGCAGCTGTACGTCCAAAGCCATTCTATTGTGAATTACCGCTTTTCTCATTTGGATTTGCTCTTCATTTAAGGCTTGGATGGCTTTTGTTCTATCTAGGAGGGCCTGTTTTGTGAAATTAGTCAAGGCCTCTACATTAATCATGATATCTGTTGTCCCTATAGAGGGTACGAATAAGGCAGCAATATACTCATACCATCGAAACACGGATCTTGTCCACCTAGCGTGTAAATAAGATAGATTTACCGGGGCTACCGGGGTAGATTTACAACAAGTAGGTTAGGCTTTTGTTACACTGGTATTTATATCAAATGTAACCCCATGACCCGAGTCTATTGACTGTAGGTCTTACACCAAGAGAGCAAGGAGAGGTTATGATTGGCAAGAGAGAGGAAAGTCTCTTTTTGTCATTCCAGAGAAGAGCAGAGTGGTTCAAAATCTCCTTGGCAGAGTGGTGACACCCACCAAGGAAGCCCCTCCATCACTGACAGAGGCATAGCCCTACATACCCAGCGGTTGGAAGTGTTGTGGAGGTCTGCGTAGGAATGTGCCCATGAGATAAAAAAAAACATTGTCGTGAGTTGAAACAGAAGTTAAATTCAAAATCATGTTGATGAGGCCAAGCAGCAGGAGTTGATTATGCAGCTTCATCCTGAAGGGGCTCGTCCAGGATCTTATTTTCCTTCTTCTTAAGGATGGTCTTAGTCTCTCGAGGGTCAGCGGGGTCCCTCTGTGCAGTCCACTCAGCGTTTTTTGGGTCTGCGTGGTATGTTCTCTTCACCCTCGTATGATGGATCCAAGGGACAATACCTGCAACTTTAACTGCAGCAGGGGTAGTTAGAATAACATAAAGGCCCTTTCACCAAGGGACTAGCAAATCATGTTTCCAATCTTTGACCCATACTTGGTCACCAGGCATAAACTCATGAATCTGTTCCCCAAGGGGGAACGGCACCCTTTCTTGTACAAACTTAGTTACCCGACTTATTACCTTACCCAGTTCCATCTGCTGTGAAATCCTATCCCCCTTACCTGAGGCAAATTTGTTGACACCTGTTTTATTATGGGAGGGGGCCTCCCATACACAATTTCATATGGAGAATAGCCTTGGGACTGTGGGGTCATCCTGAGTCTGAGCAGAGCCGTCGGAAACAAGTCCACCCAGGAGCAGTCAGTCTCTATGATCCATTTGGAGAGTCTCTTTAATGTCTGGTTGGTTCACTCCACCATCTCAGAACTCTGGGCCTATATGCAGTGTGCAGTTTCCATTTGATGTTTAAAGTTTTGCTTAGTTGTTGTACTAAATCAGCTACAAAAGCCGGGTCATTGTCCGAACCAATGCTGGTAGGAAGTCCAAATCTGGGAACTATTTCCCTAAGCAGACACCGGGCTACTTCTGATGCTCTTTCAGTCCAGGTAGGGAAAGCTTCTAACCATCCTGAGAATGTACATACCATGATCAGCAGGTAATGGTAGTGTCAGTGAGGTTTCATTTCAGTGAAGTCCACTCCCAGGTGTTCAAAGGGCAGCGTGCCTTTCAGCTAAATACCCAGAGGTTTTTGTCTGAACACCGCGAGACAGCATTAACCTGTGGGCAGGCAGCATGGCCTAGGTGGTCGCTTGGTGTGTTTGGCTTACCAGATTGTTTGCCAGCTCCTCCGGTACCAATAATTTGCCACTTGGCAATTCCCACCAACCCTTTTCAGTCTTGGTGGCCCCTTCCGCTTTGGCTAACCTGACAGCCGTTGTCCTTGTTTTATCAGGCTAGTGCCATCAGTATATAGGACCCAACTAAGGTCTGGAACCTTGTGTCCTTCTTTAAAACAAACCCCAGATACCTGACCTCCTCCTTGCAGATCTGTGCCTTCTTCTTCGACACCCAGTAACCTGCTTCCATCAGCAGCTGGAGCAGTGCTTTTATCCCTTTCCAGCATTTTTCCTTGGTCTCGGCAGCCAGCAGCAGGTCATCCCCATATTGTAGGAGCCAACATCCATACTCTTTTGGATGGAATGAGTTCAGGTCAGAAGTCAAGGCTTCTCCAAAGATGGCTGGGGAGTTCTTAAACCCTTGTGGGGGAGTCCAGATGAGCTGTTGCTTGGTGCCCCCGACTGGATCTTCCCATTCAAAGGCAAAGATGGGCTGTGACACTGGGGCAAGGCATACGCAGAAGAAGGCATCCTTGAGGTCTAAGCGAGTATAAAATTTAGTCCTCGGCAGGAGGAGGCTAAGTAAGGTATAGGGGTTTGGAACAGTGGGGTGTAAAGTCACAGTAGCCTGGTTGACTAGCCTGAGATCCTGTACAGGCCTATAGTCCTGTCTTCCTTCCTTTTTGACTGGCAGGATCGGCATGTTCCAAGCCGACTGGCACTCTACTAGAATGCCCGCTTGTTTCAATCTATTGATGTGGGGCAGTATGCCGGCCCAGGCCTCTATTGGTAGTGGGTACTGGCGCTATCAAACAGGGATGGTGCCTGGATGGAGTTCTATTATCACTGGGGCTTGATGTTTAGCCAGCCTGGCGGGGAGGAGGGTTTGTCTTACCCAGACCTCAGGGAATAATTGAGTTAGCTCTCTCTCATGCTCTTCCGGCCCACCCGGTTCTTCCTTCGGAGGCTTATACAACCTCCACTCATCTTGGGGTGGTACTGAGAGAGACAGCAAATAAGTCATAGTGCCCATCCGGAAGGTGGGCCTCTCCTCAGGGGAGAAAGTCACTTGTGCTCCTAGTTTGGAGAGCAAGTCTCTTCCCAACAGGGGTACTGGGCCCTCAGGAATGTAGAGGAATTCATGAATCACTCGGTGCTCCCCCACCATCTGACATTTTCTGGGCTGGCAAAATGATTTAGTCATGTCTTCTCCCAATACCCCAGTTACAGCAGTAGTCTTTTTGGACAGTGGTGCCACAGGTTTTGTTACTACCGACAGTTCTGCTCCTGTATCCACCATGAAGTCAATGTTTTGGTCCCCCAGTTTTAAGGTTACCATGGGCTCTCGGGGACCTGATATCTCTGAGCCCCAGCAGCCCTATTTACTTTCCAAGTCGGCAAGCCCCACAACTGCTGGAGCTTCCTCTTCCTTCCTTGCCTTAGGGCATTCATTCTTCCAGTGGCCAAAAGCTACGCACCAGGCACACTGGTTTGGCTGTAAAGGGGCCCCAGGGCCTCCGTTGGGACCAGTTGGAGGACTGTCCTGTCCCTGGGGCAGAGGAGGTTTTCAGGAGAGCCCGAGATAGACTTTCCCAGAGCAGCAGCTAGCATTGCAAATCTCTTGTCTGTTCTCTTTTGTTCCCTCCAGCTCTCTGGCAGAGCGCAGTCTCTGCTTAATTCCAACATCTCCCTCCCCTTCTTGTCAGTACTCACTGGGAGAGGTGGATATAGCTTGGGTGGTTGGCTGGAGCCGGATCCTGGAAGTGCTGGCCAGAGGCTTCTGTCACCGGGATCGGAGCCGGACGAGGTGGCGGCTCTATGACCCCGGGGAGAGCTGGTGGAGGAGCAGTGGCTGCTGCAGGACTTCACCTGGCCCTGGATTGGGCATTAAGGCAGCCTCCGGTCCTGGTGGAGCACTGGGAGGCATGAGCATCATTATCCAGTATGGGGGAGGGGTCAGGTCGTCCCCGTCCAAATTCTGTAGAATTTCCTTTTTTATCATCAGTCATTTTTTGTGCCATTAATATTTTCCCCTTTCCCTTCTGGATACAGAACCTTGTCCAAGTAGGAGGGTCTTGAGCTAACCCCAGCCATGAGTCAATATATGGATGTTGATCCAGGTGTCCTGGCTCTCCTGTGACTACTGTACAGACTGCTTCCACTATTTTTAAGTTCATGGTGTTCTCTGGTGGCCTCCCTACTCCCATAAGGGGCCATTCGACCTCACAGAGTATGTGGAGGCGGTTAGGCTTCATCTTCACCCCATAGTCTTCTCCTAATCTCTTCTTAGAATTTTTAATCATGCACTCTAATACAGTTGCCTTAGATTAACTTCCTCCCATCTTGCTTACCTTCTCGGACCTTCTTCTACTTTTCCTTTTCGTTCTGTCTACGAAGTTCTCAGTACCCTATGTACTTCTGATATTTCCAATCAATGACACTTAAATTGCCATTCTGCCTCCTTCTTAATTGGGGTGAGAAGAGCCTTACCTGACAGATCTCAGAGGAAGAAGGGGGATCGGCAGGCCTTCACTTGCCAGTCAGCACAGCCGAACCAGACCACCACATGGTCCAAGACTGTTTCTCCCTTCAAGTCCGTTCTGCCTTGGTGGGCTTGATCAGGTGCGGATAAAAGCACAGATGGGTTAAATATCCCATGTCCCAGGCCATCTCCGGCAAAGCCAATTCATTATGTATCCCCTTCCTTCTAGTCTAACAATTCTGAGGTCAAGAATTTCACAGCAGATGTGACACCTCCTGGGGGAGGGCAGAATATGAGCATACAAGGACCAGTTTCCTATCCTAAAAACCCCCTGGCGATCACTGGTAATAATTTTCCCTGAGACAGCATGGACACACCTCCTAAATGACCTTCACAAATTTCCTTCCTAAACCGTAGCACACTCGGAGACCTGTATACCAAGCAATCGCTGCTGCCTGCCTATTGGAGGGCCCTGTGGGTCCGTGCCCCTTCTAGTCCCTCCCAGGGGGGTGATGAGGCCCCCTCTTTCACCCTGCCGGGTGGGTTCCTCCTCACCTGAGCGCTCAGTTCCCTTGCTGCCGTTCACTACCTGCCAAAGTGAAGAAACCGGGCGTTGAAAGGCTGAATTCTTCTAGAGGGGCAAGGCACCTGCCCTGCTCTAGGAGAATCAAGCCACAAAGCCTCAGGGTGGCCTCAAATGAGACCTGTCTCCTCAAAGTGAGGAGATTCTTGGCCAATGCATCAAATGTTGTAGCCACACGTTCCAGGAAACAAACTCACTCAGAAGGACAATGCGGATAGTGGAGTGCAGTTTATTGCACCGGCGGGCCCAAGGCAGAGTCTCCTCTTAGCCAAGGACCCTGACCAGCATTTGTGAAAATCTTTTATACCCCATGTGTTCGTGTCTGAACCCACCACTCCAAATTCCTTGAGACTTACATAAACCAAGGAAAATACAATCCCAATAACCCCATCATTCACGTGCTATGTGCTCATGTGCTCAAACAGTCAAACAATTAGCCAATAATCAATAAACCCGAGGTTACACTCCGATAGATACAGAAAAATTTATGGCCTGTCTGGAGGAAGGGGTGACTAGTGTATGTTTCCTCTTAGGCGATGAGTAACCTAGATACGCTCTTCAAGGTTCCCCTGTCTGGAGGGGGTCTTATCCTTCTGTTGTTGTGTTCATAGGCACTAAACACAGAGTTCAGAGTCCACTGGAAAGGTGGCCGAGCATGATCAGCATGAACAGGCCTAAGATGGAGTCCAGGCCCTATGAATTCCTTCTTCACTGCCGCAGTTAGTTACATAGTCCCCGTGTGCGATACTTACCCATGACTGATGCCTCTCATTAAAGATAAGATGAGCATCAAAAGGGAGGAATGTTTGGACCAGTGTGAGGAAAGCAGGAGAGACTTACTTCATCTTGAAGCCTGTTATCCATCTTAAAGACTGGATGTGAACTGTGCCTGTGAGGAAACCGTTGCTAGTGAAAACCAGGTCTCCTGAAGACTTCCCTCCCTACAGATGACAAACAGAGATTGTAGTCGAGGTCAGGCAGCCCCTGTTAGATTAACCATGGAGACACCCCCCGCCCCCTTGAGGTATAAACCATTGTTCCCCCCCTTTAACCTTAATTGTTTGTTCTCCTAACACCTACTTGTTGTAAAACTCAATCACACACAACAAAGAGGTGGCTACCATGTAACCAGTCACGCAGTGGGGGGTTTAAAACTGGGCCTCTCAGAAACATCAGGGTCCTTGCTGGGAACTGATTGCCCTTGGGCCCCCTGGCGTAATAAACTGTACTCCACTGTCTTGAGTGTCCCCTGAGGTGTGTTTTGCGACTCCGGATTCCACAACAGTGTTAAACAAGGGCTAAAAAGGAGAACAACAATAGCCGTTAAAGGGCCTAGATAGGGAAGGAACCAGGTTAACTTTGGGAGGGCTTCCTTAAACTGTTGACCTGACAGGGGAGAGGAGGTTGCCCCTGCAAAGAAGCCATTATAATTG
Source organism: Bos indicus x Bos taurus (assembly GCF_003369695.1). Taxonomy (NCBI): domain Eukaryota; kingdom Metazoa; phylum Chordata; class Mammalia; order Artiodactyla; family Bovidae; genus Bos; species Bos indicus x Bos taurus. The sequence goes on from NC_040078.1 coordinate 21,169,788, forward strand.
AGCCTGTATTTTTGTTAATGTCAGCATTAAAGTTCGTTCTACTTGAGTGTGTATATTTTTGTTAGTTCAGTCACTCAGTCGTGTCCGACTCTTTGCAGCCCCATGGACTGTAGCACACCAGGCCTCCCTGTCCATCGCCAACTCCGGGAGTTTACTCAAACTCATGTCCATTGAGTCGGTGATGCCATCCAACCATTTTGTCCTCTGCCGTCCCCTTCTCCTCCTGCCTTCAATCTTTCCCAGCGTCAGGGGCTTTTCCAGCGAGTCAGTTCTTCGCATCAGGTGGCCAAAGTATTGGAGCTTCAGCTTCAGCACCAGTCCTTCCAGTGAACACCCAGGACTGATCTCCTTTAGGATGGACTGGTTGGATCTCCTTGCAGTCCAAGGGACTCTCAAGAGTCTCCTCCAACACCACAGTTCAAAAGCATCGTTTCTTTGGCGCTCAGCTTTCCTGATGGTCCAGCTCTCACATCCATACACGACTACTGGAAAAACCATAGCTTTTGACTAGACGGACCTTTGTTGGCAAGTAATGTCTCCGCTTTTTAACATGCGGTCTAGGTTGCTCATAGCTTTTCTTCCAAGGAGCAAGCGTCTTTTAATGTCATGGCTGCAGTCACCATCTGCAGTGGTTTTGGAGCCCCCCTCCCCCCAAAATAAAGTCTGTCACTGTTTCCCCTCTATGTGCCATGAAGTGATGGGACCAGATGCCACGATCTTAGTTTTCTGAATGTTGAGTTTTAAGCCAACTTTTTCACCCTCCTCTTTCACTGTCATCAAGCGGCTCTTCAGTTCTTCGTCGCTTTCTGCCATGAGGGTGTTGTCATCTGCATAGTTTTGTTAATCTCAGAGTTGATTTCCTTTAGGATTGACTGGTTGGATTTCCTTGCTGTCCAGAGGACTCTCAAGAGTCTTACCCAGCACCCACAAATCGAAACCGCCGGTTCTTCTGGCTCTCAGTCACCGTCCGCAGTGATTTTGGAGCACAAGAAAATAAAATCTGCCATGGTTTCCACTTTTTCCCCATCTATTTGCCATGAAGTGATGGGACCAGATGCCACGATCTTAGTTTTTTGAATGTTAAAAAAAAAAGTTGTTTTTAAGCCAGTTTTGTCACTATCCTCTTTCATCCTCATCAAGAGGCTCTTTAGTTCCTCTTTGCTTTCTGCCTTCAGAGTGGTATCATCTGCATATCTGAGGTTGTTGATGTTTCTCTGGGCAATCTTGACTCCATCTTGTGAGGCATAAAGCCTGGCACTTTGCATGATGTACTCTGCATATAAGTTAAATAAGCAGGGAGACAATATTTTACAGCCTTGACATACTCCTTTCCCAATTTTGAACTTTATTGTACCTAGGTTCAATAAGTAAGACCCTATTATATCTTTTGCGAGGAAAATAACTTGATATGATGAAAGCTTAAAGTAAATGTAAATGAGATAAGAGCTTTGGGTAAGCTCTTAAAAAAAATTATATTTTAGAGATGTCTACTTCAAATGATCTTTCCAGATATTTGGTAAAGTCCTAGAGTTGTGCTGAGACTTAACTGATGGAAGTAAATTAATTAACTAGGTAGTTTCAAAAAAAATAAGATACTGAGACATCAATTACTAAATAAACTAAGGTATTTAGGAATACTAATAAAAAATGTTTGAGCTACACATAAGTGAAATTCTCAATCAGTGACATTGAATTCTGAAGAAATAGAAGTTCACGGCCAGTCGCGACGCTTAGTGCGTTTTACTAGACATACACACAATATTACATCACAAAGACAACTGGATTTGAAAGGAACCGGTTTCCCCTGGACTGCTAAATGTTCCGTTCTCCCCATTGAACGCCGTTATTTGAAAAAAGGTGTACAGGCTTCAGCCGACCGCCAGACCGGGGCTGGGCAGGACAAAAAGTTAGGCAGGCAGCCGAGCGCGCCGGGTCCCAACACGTAGCGGGTGGGAGAACAGGAGCGGGAGGCGGACGTCGCTTCCCCCAGAGGGCGCCCGCCGGCCGGTTGGCCGGGCCGAACGCCGTGGGAGGAGGGAGGCGGGGCCTAGGGCAGGGCGTGGGCTGGAGGGAAGCGCGGGTTCCCGTGACGTCACGGACGAGGCGTGTCGTATGTAGATACCCGAGCGCAGGGGCTGCTGGGCCGTCAGCTGGTGCTGAAACACGATACGGTCTCCCGTGGCGTGGGAGAGAACTGAGGAGTTTCTGCTTGAAAGTGCGTGGGTGCGCTGTGTGGAAGGTCCAAGAAGGGTCGGGGATGCGGGGAGGAAAGTGAGCGTGTGTGTACAGTGCAGGGCGTCTGAGGTTGCGGTGGGGCGGCAGGCGGGCAACTCATACTTACCTGGCAGGGGAGATACCATGATCACGAAGGTGGTTTTCCCAGGGCGAGGCTTATCCATTGCAGTCCGGATGTGCTGACCCCTGCGATTTCCCCAAATGTGGGAAACTCGACTGCATAATTTGTGGTAGTGGGGGACTGCGTTCGCGCTTTCCCCTGGTTTATTCTTTGTGGCTAAAAGCAGGTAACAGTGGTCTGTAGTTGTAACCTTAGGAGTGTTGTTGAATGTGGTTGCTCAATAAAGAGTACCAGGACCGTCTTTTCGCTTGTCGAGAGACTTTCCTGAGGCGCGAGATACAGCCAGAGAGGTCCGTTTTCTGGGCTAGGCCCACGAAATCAGGATGGCGCCGCGTGGCGGACTTCTCGAAGTCTGCCGGTCTTGGGCGGCTCTGCTACTACCTGTTTTCCCACCCGTGTCCTGCTTTCGGAGGCTTCAGGTCTTGCGTGGTCAGTTGCCTTGCTTACTTTGCACGCACTAGTCTTTCCTGGAGATAGTGCTTAAATACCATCCCACCCACCCCTTCTCACCCCAAGCGGCCTCTTCGCGTGTCTGGATCCAGTTCTCTCTTCACCCCCGCCTTTTCTCTCTAGGCCTTCTCCTGTTACCTTCCCAGTCAGAAAGCCGTACGTCTGTTTCAGCCTCGATTGTGCACCTGACATGCTTCAGTAGTTGGCAAACTAGGAAACCTCCTTAACATCCCTTCTTAAATGGCAGTAGAAGTCGCACCTAACGTTTTTTTGTTCTGTTTTGTTCTTTTCTTTCGGTCAAAAGTAGTTTTCCTTTTCTTCCTATGTGAAAACATTGAACTACAGATTAGAAGAAAACCCCAGGTCGAGTTGTCGGCAGTTTTGTGGGCTATTCGACAACCCCTTTCTCAGGATGTGTTGTGCTCACTTCTGATTCACAAAGTCCTGCTGGCAAATAGAAACCACTGGGCCAAACAGAAAAGGCAGGACCATGGCGGGAAGGGCTGTCCTCCCCCTCGTGGCTGCCTCGGGGACCGCACGCGTCCATCCGCTCAGCCCCAAGAAGCCTCTGAGATCGGAGGAGGTGCTGGGAGTGGGGTGATGCAAAGAAAACTAACCAAAAAGCACACAGGATGCAGATCGAGGATCTAGATCATTGAAAGTGAAAGTAGAACATCCTACTCTATCTCCCCAACAGCGGGAGATTTCCTTGCTCAAATATGAAATATCTGCACCAAGACCAAGGTTAATTTTTAGTGGCTTACTGATGCGCCGAAGAATTGATGCTTTTTGAACTGTGGTGTTGGAGAAGACTCTTGAGAGTCCCTTGGACTGCAAGGAGATCCAACCAGTCCATTCTGAAGGAGATCAGCCCTGGGTGTTCTTTGGAAGGAATGATGATGCTAAAGCTGAAACGCTAGTACTTTGGCCACTTCATGCGAAGAGTTGACTCGTTGGAAAAGACTCTGATGCTGGGAGGGATTGGGGGCAGGAGGAGAAGGGGACGACAGAGGATGAGATGGCTGGATGGCATCAGCGACTCGATGGACGTGAGTTTGAGTGAACTCCGGGAGATGGTGATGGACAGGGAGGCCTGGCGGGCTGCGATTCATGGGGTCGCAAAGAGTCGGACACGAATGAGCGACTGAACTGAACCGATGAGAAAACCGGTTTCAGGAGTGTTTAACAGATTTCCTCACCCTCAAGGTTGTGCACGCCGTTAGGCTCTGGACCCCTGATGGAGGAGTTTCTGACCCAAAGAAGCCGATCAGTAAACAATACCGTGAGGAGGACCGGCTTGGGTATTGGTTTCCAGGCCTGTCAGACACACCGAGGTTATTAGGAAGACATTGGGGGTGGGTCTGCAGTTAGGAACGCAGCTTCCGGGGGGTGCGGGGTGGGGCCTCCTTTTCAATCATGTTGCCACCACTGGCCTTCCGGTTTGACCTTGGGCCGACTCCCATTTGCTAGGCCAATTTTGCAAGTGTCATATGAAAGTAATAGTCATAAAGTACTTCATAAAGTTCTTGTGTAGATTAAATGGGATAATCAAAAATACACCTGTGGCTTATATTACTTTGAATGGATTATGTCCTGATAGGAAACAATCAAAGATGAACTTGTAACTCTGCAATAAATTGTCTTTGTGAATGTAACATCCATTCAAAGTAAATTCGTATTAAAGAATTTTAAAAATGTAAATGGAATTTGTAAAGCATAAGCCCACAAAAAGGGACTTGCTTGTAGCAGCTTTGTTCGTAATAGTCCCCAAATTGAAAACATTTCAAATGTCCATCATGAGGTGAATAGATATATAGGATTGTGACATATTCACTCAAAGGAATAGTACTCCTCGCTAAAGTGGTACAAATACCTGATACATGGCAACAGTCTGGATTACTCTCAAACGCATCATGCTGAGTGAGGGGAAAAGAACATACTCTGTGGTTCCATTTATGTGAATTTCGAGAACTGAAAAATCGATCCACAGAGACAGGACCGAGATCACTGATGACCTGCGTCAGGGAGCCGCAGGGGGACTGACTGCAAAGGGGCACAGAGGACAGTCTGGACTTCTGGAGATATTCTTTTTCCTTGAACAGGATAGTGGTTCCATGGGTACGTTCGTTTGTCAAAAGTCATCAAACTTGAAATGGATGCGTTGTATTATTTTCAAATTATACCTTAAGACGTTTGATTTTTAAAAGTAATGAGAAGAATCATTCCCAAATTTAATGTCTTAATTAAATTATTATTATAAGCCTTAGGGAATCCTTTCAGAAAAGCATCTCTCGTGTAGACAATTTAATTGAAAGTTCAACAATTTCTTCATTTTTCTTTATTTTTCTTCCATGAAATTTATGCACTATTAAGTTGAATGCTTAAAAATAGAATCTATAAGAGCTCTATTTTATAAAAGTATGGTGGTGGTTTAGTCACTAAGTCGTGTCCAACTCTTGTGACCCCGTGGACTGTAGCCTGCCAGGCTCCTCTGTCCATGGGATTCTCCAGGCAAGAATACTGGAGAGGGTTGCCATTTCCTTCTCCAGGGGATCGTCCCGACCCAGGAATCAAACCCGGGTGTCCTGCATTGCGGGCAGATTCTTTACCAACTGAGCTACGATGTATTTTTTTCCTCTCTGTTGATATACCGAAATGACTCCGTCAATATGTAACTACCTTAACAGAAGTTATTTTTGAATTTAACATGTCTCAAAGTTTTACATATTTGTATTTTCTGCATCATTTTAATTTTATAAACTAAGCATATATATGTTTTGCCAAAACTTAGAATAACAGTAGTTAATTCCGGGGGTCGGGACTACGGGTGGCAGCTTATTTTCTTACATACATATATTTAGACAGAGTGCCTGAAGAACTGTGGGCGGAGGTTCGTAACACTGTACAGGAGGCAGTGATCAAAACCATCGCCAAGAAAAAGAAATGCAAAAAGGCAAAATGGTTGTCTGAGGAGGCCTTACAAATAGCTGAGAAAAGAAAGGAAGCGAAAGGCAAAGGAGAAAAGGAAAGATATACCCATCTGAATGCAGAGTTCCAAAGAATAGCAAGGAGAGATAAGAACGCCTTCCTCAGGGAAAGACTAGAGATCTCTTCAAGAAAATTAGAGCTACCAAGGGAACATTTCATGCATGGATGGACACAATTAAGCACAGAAACGGTATGGGCCTAACAGGAGCAGAAGATATTAAGAAGAGGTGGCAAGAATACACAGAAGAACTATACAAAAGAGATCTTCATGACCCAGATAACCACGATGGTGTGATCACTGACCTAGAGCCGGACATCCTGGAGTGTGTAGTCAAGTGGGCCTTAGGAAGCATCACTACGAACAAAGCTAGTGGAGGTGATGGAATTCCAGCTGAGCTATTTCAAATCCTAAAAGATGATGCCGTGAAAGTGCTACACTCATTATTCCGGCAAATTTGGAAACACTCAGCAGTGGCCAACAAAGGTCTGTCTAGTCAAAGCTATGGTTTTTCCAGTAGTCGTGTATGGATGTGAGAGTTGGACCATCAAGAAAGCAGAGTGCCGAAGAACTGAAGCTTTGAACGGTGGTGTTGGAGAAGACTCTGAGAGTCCCTTGGACTGCAAGGAGACCCAACCAGTCAATCGTAAAGGAAATCAGCCCCAAATATTCTTCGGAAGGACTGATGCTGAAGTGGAAGCTCCAATACTTTGCCCACCTGATGCGAAGAACTGACTCGCTGGAAAGCCCCTGTCGCTGGGAAAGATCGAAGGCAGGAGGAGAAGGGGACGACAGAGGACGAGATGGTTGGATGGCGTCACTGGCTGGATGGACTTGAGTTTGAGCAAGCTCCGGGAGTTGGCGATGGACGGGGAAGCCTGTTGGACACGACTGAGCAACTGAACTGAATGCCTGTTACGTGACTCCTCTTGGGTGTTTTTTTCAAAAGAAATATACGGACTTAAATTTCTTGTCAAGCATCTTTACGGTTTGTGGTTCCTCTTTGGTAGGATATCCTGTGGAGCCAGGAAGGCTTCAGTTCAAATTCCTGCTTTCAAATCCCACTCACTGACTGACTTGACAAGTTACTTAACCTTTCTATGTCTCAGGTTCCTCATATGTGAAATGAGGATGATGACATGATGCAAGCCTTTTGAAAGGATTAAGTGAGTAAACCCACTTAAAACTTGTAGACCATGCCTGGGCACTTGGCGCTTTGCATGTCTTCACTGGGTTAAGCTCTTGCATTTTGGGAGCAACACTGCATAAAGATTGGGTGTGATTTTATTTGTTACTGACACTTTTCAGTGACTGTGAACCTTCCTAAAGAGAGACGAAAGCAGTGACCTCCTGGGCTGAGAGGATCTGCCAGTTTGTTTACCACCTCATGTGATCAGCTCATCAAAGGGGGACTAATGGTCCAATTGCTTGCTTGGACAAATACCCCCCCATCCAGTTTTTTTTTTTTTTTTACGCATTTTACAGTGGAAAACATTCCTCCACATGGTACTAGACCCAAAATTCCACAAAGCAGGCACATGATGACCTGCATCAAAAGCCGCAGTTGGACACTGCAAGCAGTGAGTTTTACTTCATATAATTTTTAGGTAACAGGATAGTGCAGTAATATATGTAAAGTCATATATTATATGCGTTATATTATTTATATATACCTTAAGACGTTTGATTTATATACACAATGAGAAGAGAGAGAGAGAGAGAAGGGAGAAATTCAATTACATTATGCCTTAGGGAAACTTGTTATGGGAGAAAGTGGAATTGATCCCATTTCTTCATTTTTCTTTATTTTTCTTCCATGAAATTTATGCACTATTAAGTTGAATGCTTAAAAATCGATCTATAAGAGCTCTATTTTATAAAAGTATGGTGGGTGGTTTAGTCACTAAGTCGTGTCCAACTCTTGTGACCCCGTGGACTGTAGCCTGCCAGGCTCCTCTGTCCATGGGATTCTCCAGGCAAGAATACTGGAGAGGGTTGCCATTTCCTTCTCCAGGGATCGTCCCGACCCAGGAATCAAACCCGGGTGTCCTGCATTGCGGGCAGATTCTTTACCAACTGAGCTACGATGTATTTTTCTCTCTCTGTGATATACCGAAATGACTCCGTCAATATGAACTACCTTAACAGAAGTTATTTTTGAATTTAACATGTCTCAAAGTTTTACATATTTGTATTTTCTGCATCATTTTAATTTTATAAACTAAGCATATATATGTTTTGCCAAACTTAGAATAACAGTAGTTAATTCCGGGGGTCGGGACTACGGGTGGCAGCTTATTTTCTTACATACATATATTTAGACAGAGTGCCTGAAGAACTGTGGGCGGAGGTTCGTAACACTGTACAGGAGGCAGTGATCAAAACCATCGCCAGAAAAAGAAATGCAAAAAGGCAAAATGGTTGTCTGAGGAGGCCTTACAAATAGCTGAGAAAAGAAAGGAAGCGAAAGGCAAAGGAGAAAAGGAAAGATATACCCATCTGAATGCAGAGTTCCAAAGAATAGCAAGGAGAGATAAGAACGCCTTCCTCAGGGAAAGACTAGAGATCTCTTCAAGAAAATTAGAGCTACCAGGGAACATTTCATGCATGGATGGACACAATTAAGCACAGAACGGTATGGGCCTAACAGGAGCAGAAGATATTAAGAAGAGGTGGCAAGAATACACAGAAGAACTATACAAAGAGATCTTCATGACCCAGATAACCACGATGGGGTGATCACTGACCTAGAGCCGGACATCCTGGAGTGTGTAGTCAAGTGGGCCTTAGGAAGCATCACTACGAACAAAGCTAGTGGAGGTGATGGA